>NC_057814.1:550242662-550251560 GCF_018294505.1 Triticum aestivum
CCTGTCCCCCTCCACTCCATTCGCTCCGCCAAAGCCGCCCTCCCCGCCGCGCCGATACATCGGCGCCGCGGTTCGGAGATCCTCTCGCTCCCACAGTACGCTCTCGTAGACTGCCGTCCTCTAGCCGCGCTGCCACCTCTGGCTACGTTCTTGTGGAGGCGCACGGTGGTCAGCGCCGCCACCGCTGGTGACATTCGTGTGGAGACCCACGGCGGTCAGCTTCTCCCACGGTACGCGCATTCTAGACTGAGGCCCCGTTCATGTCGGTGTAGCGCTGAATGTTAGCTGATAGACGCTGTTAATCTCACTGTTTGCCGAAGTAGTTTACTGTCAATATGCTCTGCTTAAGAAGCTTCCTTGCCCTGTTCTGCACTCAATCTACTTAGCTGAGATGGCATGCCAAGGCCGATTAGTTGCTAAAATATCCTGCCATATATTTATTGTGACGTAGATTGCCATGGTCTAGTAGCCAATCTGTTAGGTGAAATAGCTCTACACCGTTTTATACTCAATCTTTGTTGTGGTGATGGCCTTCGATAGTTCGATGGCTGTGTGCTCAGCCTCATTGACTGCTGAAACAGCCTGCCATAATTTGGCACTCAAATCTGTTTGCTGAATTAGCTTTACATATATTTCGTTACTTAGATCTGCTCGTCCAAATATCTTGCCATAGCTTTAGACATCGACCTAGGTATTTTTTTCTGGACTTCATAAAAAACCATATATGTTTTTCCTGTAATATCTAGTAGAAGAACTAATTTGTATGTCTAACATATGGATAGGACTTGGATAACTTCTGCTCGAAGATTCTCCGCTGCATATGTCGAGGGGGTTGAAAACTTCATGAACTTTATCAGAGCTGAGTACGGTGGTCCGAAATCAGATGTGCTCTGCCCATGTAGCAGTTGTATGAATTCAGTTATAAGACCCCAGTCAACTGTGCAAAATCATCTACACTTGTATGGGATGTCAGTCACATATACTAGGTGGGTTCATCATGGTGAAGCTGTGAACGTCAATGTTATTGACTACGTGGAAGCAGCAGATCACCATCTTGATCTGCCTGATGCTCAGGTGGAAGAGGAGGAGGAGGAGGAGGTGGTGGCGGAGCCAGTGAGTTTGACCAACATTGAAACAATGCTACGAAATGCTCGTGCATTCCGTGAACTTTCACCTACAGAAGAAAAATGGTGGGCCCGCATGTTGGAACAATGCAACGTTGCTGTCACCCCAGGAAATAAGCTGTCAGTATTCTCAGCTATGGTCACCTTTCTTCAGGTGAAGACATCTGAGCGGATGACCAACAAATCATTCGATGCGATGTTGGCTGCTTTCCGCAAATCTTTCCCAGATGCGTCTGAGCTGCCACACACCTACAGTAAAATGAAGAATTTCCTTCGTGCAGTTGGAATTGGATATGATATGATCCATGTTTGTAAGAATAATTGTGTTCTATTCCGGAAGGATTATGCCAACTTAAGTGAATGCCCGAAATGCAAATCATCAAGATGGAAAGATGGCGATGTTGTGAAGAGGATTCCTCATAATGTTCTGAGACATTTACCAATTACACCAAGATTGCAGAGGTTGTTTCATGATGCTGAAACAAGAGAGGATGTACTGTGGCATTCTAGGAACCAGGAGTACAGAGATCAGAATGTAATGAGCCATCCATCTCATGGTAGTGAGTGGAAAAGCTTCAATGATAAACACAAAGAATTTGCTGCTGACCCGAGAAACATTAGACTTGGCTTAGCTTCAGATAGATTTAACCCATTTGGCCACCAGAGCCCCACATATAGCATGTGGCCAGTGCTTGTTATCCCTTACAACATGCCTCCAAATGTCTGCACCAAAGAATCAAACTACATGATGGCCTTGCTCATCCCAAGTCCAAAAATTCCTGGAAAGGATTTTGATTTGTTCATGGAGCCTCTTGTGGAGGAACTTCAACTGCTATGGAAGGGTGTTCTCACTCGAGACCTATATAGCAGCCCACCAGCTAATTTCTTTCTGCGTGCTGTTATAATTTGGTGCATCCATGATTATCCGGCTTTGGGCACTATGTCAGGGCGAACGACACATGGTTACAATGCATGTGTTCGCTGTGACAGGAATCCGCTGTCATACGCAATACTTAGCAAGATCTGTTACATTGGACACCGCCGTTTCCTTGCCAAGGACAAGCCGCATCCTAGAAAATACCGAAGACATGTGTTCAATGCAAAGCATGAAAACAGTGATGCACCAAAGAGGCTCACCGCCGATGAGTTGCAAGTGGAATTAGAGAAGGCCAGACATATTACACCAGGAAACCATCCTGGTAATGGTAGCGGGAAAAGGAAGCGTGGCAGGGTAGAAGAGAGATTATTGTTTACCCGCAGGTCCACTTTGTGGGACTTGGAGTATTGGAAAGATTTGGATCTGTAGCATAATCTTGATGTGATGCACATCGAGAAAAATATATGTGACAGCATTATTGGCACACTTCTTAATATTGAAGGCAAGACGAAAGATACCTTAAAATCTAGGATTGATTTGACACACCTGGGTATCAGAAAGGATTTGCAGGTGCAAGATGAAGGTAAACCACGGGATATGGCACCAGCTGTGTACGTCTTGGACAAGGTAAAAAGAAAAGAATTCTGCGAGGTCCTGTCACGTGTGAGATTCCCACATGGATTTGCTTCCAACCCTGAAAGGAGAGTCAGTGCAGATGGAAACAAGGTACAAGGGTTGAAAACTCATGACTGCCATGTCCTACTTCAAAGGGTGTTACCTGTTATCCTTAGAGGATTGGGCCGCCCTGACTTATACAGAGCAGATGCAGAGTTGGGACAATTCTTCAGGGAACTCTGCAGTAGGAATATCAGGATAGATGCTTTGGAGCGTCTTAGAGACAAGATACCAACTATCCTATGCAACCTTGAGAAGATATATCCTCCAGCCTTCTTTGATGTGATGGTGCATTTGGCTGTTCATCTACCTGATGAGGCACTACTTAGAGGTCCAGTACAGTATGGCTGGATGTACCCTATTGAAAGGCGACTAGGCACTTTCAAGGGCTATGTTAGGAACAGAGCTAGACCCGAGGGTTCCATTGCAGAGGCCTACATTGCTACAGAAGCGTTGACATTCTGCTCAAAATACATTGAAACAGTTGATCAGCTTAGCAAAGAGGTGGGTGAAGACAATCCCGGGCTCAATGTTTTCGATTATTCTGTTCGAGTTATAGGGAAGAGTCCACAAGAGGACAAACCTAAAGATTTGGACAAAATGGTTTGGTATGTGTTGAATAACTGTCCTGAGATACTACCTTATATCAAGTAAGTGCAGTACTGCAGCTTATACATCGTAATCTACTAAACTTGCAGCACATTCTTATATATTTAGATGTTTGACGCGATCACTATGTTGTGCAGCATCTACAAAGAGGAGTAACTGCCGCAAAATCCAAGAAACATTGACAAACTGGTTATGGCAGGATTTGCGAAATGGTTCAAGAACCATGTAAGCTTTTGAAGTGCACTGTCAGTTTTTTTAATATATTGAGTACATAAGATGATCAGCTTGTCTATTTTCTAACCATAGGTTAAGAAGATGCGGGAGGATGGGCAGGCAGTTGATGATGCCCTTTACTCACTAGCAATGGGTCCTGATACTCGGGTAAGACATTATGAATCTTAAGTTGTTGGAGATGTGCGCTACAACACCCTTGCACGAGACAAAGGCAGGAAGACACAAAACAGTGCCATCATGAGCACGGATACGTATGACAAAGAGACAACTGAAATGTATGCTAACATAACAGACATTGTTCAGTTGCAGTATATCTCCAGTTTCGAGGATCATCGGTGTGTGGTTCTGTTGTGCTGTCGTTGGTATAACCTATTTTCCAGGATCGCAAAACCCAGAGCTGATGATTGTTTCAAATCCATCAATGTCATGGCGGCGTACCAGACCAACGAGCCTTTTATTTTGGCAAATCAAGCAACACAAATATTTTTCTTGGAAGACACATTTGCACGTAGCGATGACTGGAGAGTATTGCAAAGGTTTGAGCAGAGGAATTCGTTTAATGAAGTTGCACAACAAGATGATGCTTACACTGCTCCTGATGTACAAGATAACACAGATGTTCCAAATATCTTTGAGAACCATCACGTCAATGACGCCGGCGAAAAGATTGCCTGTCATGTTGTGGACTTACAAGAGTTGATAAGGAAGAAGCCAACGTTCGAGGACGTTGAGGACGAAGAAGAAGATGACACCGTGGGGAATTACGATTCAGACTGATACACATGGCGAAGATGTTGACGCTGCTGCTGCGGATGATGATTACATTGCTTTTGTCGTATTTGCATGTCAGAAGACGTTTTTTATCTACTATGTGAAATTGTGTTTGCTATGACAACTGAAACCTGATGAACATGTTGTTTAGTATTTTGCTGTGAGAACATCACTTGTTATGTATGCTGATTTGTGTTTGGTGATTGTATGACAACTAAAACATGATGACATTGTTGTTTAGTTGTACTCATATTTGGCTGTGAAACTTGAATTTGATGACATAGTTTGCTATTGGACTGCAATTTGCTCGACGTCTTCGAATGAGAACAAAGCTGACCCGACAGGGCCTGTGCTATTTGTTTATTTATATGAGCAAAAGGGGATACCCCATGATTTCCGTTAATAGAAATCATTAGATGTTCACAACACCACGCCCAGCCTGCTACACAGGTTTCATTCATTACTAGTTTCAGCAAAGTGCTCATGTCGTAGCCCCTGAATACATCACGAGTGCTACATACACTGCAAATAACAAGACAATCATCCTACAGAGCACATCGATTTTGCCCATTATCTTCACAAGCTCTTTCATCTCCTCATTGCTGTCAAGGCCGTTCAGCAGCTGTTGCTTGGCCATGATCAGAGGAACTGCATCTTTAACCTTATGCTCTGCATCTTCCTCTTCTGCCGTTCCTTCAGTTACTTGTCCAACACCCCAACCTGCTGGTATTGGGATTCCTCGGCTAACCAAATAATCAGCGTAGTTGCATTCCCCCACATCAGCAACTTCCCAGAAATACAAATCACACGAATCTTTCCTTTTCTGCACGAATCAAATTGGAAGATCATCAACCAAACTATTAAAAAATCAGCAACTGAAAGCAACAGAACAACACTTAAACATATTATTAGCCCATGATTCGGGCATTTGTAGAAGACTCGGCCAGGGTTGCGGATTGTGGTTGAGACGCGATGGATGACTCTGCGTGATTTGCAGCAGTGGCACCACACCAACGGCAGCGGGTTGCGATGAGCAATCGGCTGCGGTGCGCATGCCGGCGGGGGTGTGATGAGACCCACAGGCGATGGTACGGGTGGCGACTTGGCGCATATCTGGTTGTTGCCTGCTAAAGAGCAGGTGGACGAGCAGCCAGCGGACATGGTTGCTGGGCCAGAGCTTCTAATGCTAGGCAGAGTAAGTAGAGAAGAGGAGAAGCGAACGTTGGATATATCAGTTTCATTACTTGCAGAGTAGCATAGCACCATATATCGTCATAGTCTAGGTTTGGATTCGAACCAGCTATAGGAGCATGTCTTTCTTTTTTCTAAAACTCGGCAACGTCTCTTTACTGGTACAGTAGCTTGTTCTGTACGCCTTCCCAAGTCTTTGATTTTCTTTCCCTTTTTTGCGAGGAAGGAAGGAGGCCAAAATTGAGAGTTCCTGGGACTCGAACCCAAGACCTCTCAGTTGAAAACCAAGGGTGCTAGTCACTTATGTGGCGAACGTTCCCTGTGAGGAGGACGGCAGACGAACGCATTTTCCTCGCAGTTTTCTTCCTATATATAAAAAAGTATGCTACTTGGTGTCCGCTTAGTCAACAAACGATTGTGCCAACCTTGACCGTTGGATTGACATTCAACGTCTGTCGCGTTTCTTCAGTCTCTTCTTCCTCGAGCCGCCAAAGTCAAACCAGCGCCAGCGGGACCGCCTGCTCCCGCCTCCCACGGCTGGCTGTGATCTTCCCCGGCTCCTGTTCGTTCCCGTCCGAGGCCTCACCATCGTCCTCCGCCTTGGTTCGCTCACCGCGGCGCCGCCCTCCGGTTTTGTCAACATGGTCAACAACCGAGAGGAACAAGGAGATGACTGTACATGGTGAGGATGACAGTAGGGACCCAGCAGCGTGCGCAGTAATTTTGTTTTTTCGGGACGGAGAAGGGTATCAACTGGGTTGTGTGGGACCCGTGGCCCATCTAGCCCAGGCTTTTATTTCATATGTTTAGCACATGACCAGCCCAGTTTGTTTTTTTCCTTTCTGAAAATGGCTAGCCAGCTATTTTGTTTTTTGCAGAATAACCAACGTAGGCCTACTTGCTTTTCTACGCCCTGCTGGGCCGGAAATCTTTCAAGACGAGGAGGGATGCATTTTTCCCAGAAAATGGGCTATAAGTAATAAGAAATGGGCTATAAGTAATAATAAATGGGCTGTAAAATGAAAAAATACAGCAAACAGGCAATTAGTTCCAAAATACTATTTTCTTTCGGATTTTGATATTTTAAATTTCATTTTTTTGTGCGGGTAAAATTTCATTGAATTTAAATTAAGGTATATTTAGATTTAAAATTCATTTGAATCTGGCTAGAAATTTCGGGCGGTATGCTGTTTGGGACAGATTTGGAGGCTGACTTTTGGGTCTACTAGGTTGACGTGTACTTTGGCTTTGTCAACTTAGTCCACAAACGATTCTAGCAGCAGTGACCGTTAGATGTTAATCCAACGGCCGTGCTGCTTCTTCAATATCTGATCTTCTTGCTCCAGCCGACCAAACCAGCTCCGGTGGGACTGCCTGCTCCCGCCTCCCATGGCCGGTTGTGCTGCCGCACAGGCAACACCGCCCCACCCTACTTCATTGCTGGCCAGGCCATTGCTCTACTCACCCACACCTCTTGTTATTTTCTGGCGACGGCAGCCGGACCAGTAAACCCTCGTACTCCCCACCGCGTGGGCAACCATTGCCGAGTCTTCCCCGGCTCCGTGTCGTTCCCTTCATAGGCCTCGCCGTCGTCCACCGCCATGGTGCTCTCGGCGCGGCCTGGTCAACGTGGTCAACGAACGACATCCATTGGCCGTGGACTGTACGCGCAAAATAATGATTCCTCCACCTGACAGCTGGGACCCACCGGAAGGGCCTCTGTATTTCGCGAAAAAATGTCCCCCCGCTGACATGTCGGACCCACCAGCTATATCTTCGTACGCAAGGAAGTGCCTCCTTATTACGCACAAAAAAAATGAATACCCCCCTGCTAGCTGGGACCCACCATAGTGGGAGGATGACTTGTGGGCCAACTAAGTTGACGGGGATGGAGGGCTTTATCAACTTAGTCAATATGAACGATTCTAGCTCCAGTGACCGTACGATGTCCATCCAACGGCCGTAGTGCTTCTTCAACCTCTGGTGTTCTTGCTCCAGCCGCCCAAAGCAGCGCCGGTCGTGCCGCATGCTCCTGCCTCCTGTGGCCGGCTGTGCTGCCGCGGAGGCCTCACCGCCCCCTACTATTCCCACCGCTGGCCAGGCCCTGCGGCGACGGCAGCCTCACACCGCAGCCAAACCAGTGAACCCTCGTACTCCTCTGCGCGCGGGCTTCCACTGCCGCGTCTTCCCTGGCTCCGCGTCGTCCCCTTCCTAGGCCTCGCCGTCGTCCACCGCCGTGGTGCTCTCGGCGCGGCCTGGTCAACGTGGTCAAGGAACGACTTCCATCGGACGTGGACTGTACGTGGAGAGGCTGACAGCTGGGTCCACGGCCGCAACAAGGAAGTGCCTGCTTATTATGCGGAAAATAATGATTCCTCCACCTGACAGCCGGGACCCACCGGATGGGCCACTGTATTTCAGGGAAAAAAACGTTTCCCCCTGACTACTGGGACCCACCAGCTTCATCTTCGCACGCAAGGAAGTGCGTCCGGGCAAAAAAAACGATTCGCCCCATTGACTGCTAGGACCCACCAGCTACACCTTCGCACGCAAGGAAGTGCGTTCGGGCAAAAAAATGATTCGCCCCCATGACTGCTGGGACCCACCGGCTACATCTTCGCACGCAAGGAAGTGCATCCGGGCAAAAAAAACGATTCACCCCCTGACTCCTGGGACCCACCAGCTACATCTTCGCAAGCAAGGAAGTGCCTGACAGTCGGGACCCACCTGGTCGAAGCGTACGTAGCGTTGTCATTCTGGTCGCGAACGTGTACGTACATACTGGTCGATGTAGAGGCACGCACGTGTCGTAGTAGAGGCGCGCACGTAGCATGTACACGTACGTACAGCGGCCAGGGTGCAAGAAAGAAAATACGGCCACGTATGTGTACATACGGGCGGGGTCTCGAACGCCTACTCGCGCATACGTACGACCAGGGCTCGTGTACATGGCTGGGTCGGAACGGAGAAACGGCGTCGTCGTCGTGTTCATGGGGAGGCAACGGAATGCGTCGTGTTCATGGGGAGGCAACGGAATGCGTTGTATTCATGGGGAGGCAACGGAATGCGTCGTGTTCATGGGGAGGCAACAGAATGCGTCGTGTTCATGGGGAGGCAACGGAATGCGTCGTGTTCATCGGGAGGCAACGAAACGCGTGGGAGCCAACCGGCTGGGTCGGAACGGAATGCGTGGTCGTGTTCATCGGGAGGGCTTGGACGGAACCGGCGATGGAAACGAGGCCTGGCGTACCGCAAAACGGAGGAAACAGACCTCCTACGTTCGGAACGGGGTCCTGTTGAACGGGAGGGGTGTGGCGTACCACAAAACGGACGAAACGGACCTCCTACGGTCGAAACAGGGTTCCTGTTGATCGGGAGGGGTGTGGCGTACCGCAAAACGGACGAAACGGACCTCCT